>NC_046984.1:4302408-4312408 GCF_009769545.1 Cyclopterus lumpus
TGCTGGCGTGCATGGTCAGGAAGTCAATGCTGATCAGAATCCGACACCCTGCGTCCCCAAAATGCCACCCCTTCAGGAAGTGTGTGCAGACAACAAAGGGTATGGTGAGAAGATACAGTAGATCTGCCAACGCTAGGTTTATGATGTAGATGTACATGGAGGCTGCAGTCCTCATGGAGTGGCACATGACCACCAGCGTGTAGATGTTCCCCGAGACTCCGACGAGGCACATGATGGAGAGGATGGTGCCGATGGTAAAGGTGGCGGCCGTGTCCTCATGCGAGCTCAGAGGTGAGTCGGTGGCATTGGCGCCCCTTTCCACGAGCACTCCCATAGGCTCCATGGACACTGTGGTCATATCTGGATGCGTGGGGACATAAATGTAAGGGGTGAGGCTGGCAACTGGACAGAAAATCTATATTTGGCAATCAACCCTTGTAGTCCGATTGGTCCTTGTACTATTATATCATTGAATTCAATTGGAATGGACATACATAAGGGCTAATATAATCAGAAACTATGCTGGCCAGTTTAATTAAATTCATAATCTCCTTTAGTAACAGAGGTAGTTTACTTTGGTTTATTTGATAAGGGACAGTGCACATTAATAAAAACATTTCTGTAAATGTGCCAGAGTTAGCCAAGAGGCTATTTTTCATCTGTAGTCCCGAAAGTCAGTCACTATAGAAGGCTTTAATGAGCTTGCTTTCAATGCAAAGCTTCTTTTCAGGCGCCATTTCTACTCATCATTCGTTAAATCTGCCTGCTTTCATGTTTGCCGAGGTACACATCTACCATGACCAACTCCCTCACTTTACTCGTGGCATAGAGAGAGCAGCTCTGAAAACATGCTTTTCAGCGTATCAAATTCCATTTCTATGTCCAGCAATATAGAAACGCCACGCATCGCAGCATGTTCTTGCAAGGTGACACAAGTTTTCAGATGGCAGATGTCTCTGATAAATGTGAACAGTGCCACAGTCGGATTCAAAGATAGAGCATTTTAAGAAAACAAAGTTACTTGCATTTTAAACCCTTAATACATAAGCAAAATGTATGGACATGAGAGCTATTCTATCTCAGTGTTATTTACGACTGATGACGATATGCATCCTCACTCTCTGAGAGCATAACGATGCAAGATTTTGTGAAGAACGCAGCCGGGAGTATGTTTTTAAAGAAAAAAGAAAGAAAGAAGCCAAATGTTGTAGATACAACTGTTAAAAGGAACACAGACACGTTTTTACTCTCAGAGATCTCTCTTGGTCCATTTAATCCAAAAATGTCAAAAAGATTCAGATAGGGATAATTGAGGAAGTATTCTTCCTTTGCAACATATGCTGTTCCAAAAGCACCAGGGACAGAGGTCCCAGGGTTGATGTTGCATTTCAGTCCGCACTAATAGACCCGTCTGCTCAGTGGAGTGCGACAGCCTTGATGCATGCATTTTATCTGACAATCACATCTGGCCATGCAATTGGAATCGTTGAATCTAACGTCTTACCTGCACTGGCTCCCAGGACAGAAGGGTTCAGCACTCAGCTGTGCTTCCATCAGCCATGCTTTGTCTCCTCAAAAGTTTACACTCTATAAAAGTCCCAACTGATTCTTGAGAGTCGTTGAGAGGGTGAAACAAAAAGTAGTCCAGAGGGGGTAGAATAACCTCAATGAGTCATCCACCACAATAACAAAAATGCCCCCCCCCCCGTTGTTGACTAGTGTCTCAACAGTAAATAAACCAATCCAAAGGTACACTGATAGCATAAAAGTTAATTTGCAGTCCCTCCACTCTCTGTGCACCCCGGGAGCATCCACACACTGTCAGCTGTTACATCGGCTGCAGATACATTTTATATGGAAGACGAAAAAAGATGAAACAAGAGAACATCAATGAAACGATGATGTGAGGATCGCATTAAGCTACATCTGGTTACGGTGAATCCGCCCCTTGGACTGAGCGAGAGAGTGAGAGTGCCAGAGGTAGAGAGGGAGCAAGAGGGGGGAGAGGGAGAGGGAGGAGAGGGAGGGAGAGAGAGAAGCAGGAGCGCGCTGCTCGTGAGGCACTCTCGCTCAGAAGCCCAAAGTGGGAGGGAGAAGACGGAGAGAATGGGTAAGAGAGCGAGAGAGAGCGAGAGGCATGCAGGAATTGTGTTCTGCTCGCCCTCAGTCTCCCTCTCTAACCTCTGTGCCATCTATTTCCATGCGCCACAAACTAATACGCAACACTGGCACTTATGTAGCGACAGAGCAACCCTGCTGACACAGACACGCACGCTATATAAATCATGAGCTAAAAAGACAGCCAACACTGCCCATTTGTTCCAGCGCGGCGTACCCAGTATCCATTATTTTAAATGGATAGTGCCAGGGTCAATGTCAGCTACCGCGGCAGCAATTCACCTCAGCGCGGTCATCAAGCATCATCCGCTGCAGGGGGTCTGCGGCGGATGATGCTTGATGACCACGCTGAGGTGAATTGCCCTTCCTGACTGACACTTGATGGCAAATATTCATACAACAGTTGGAATAAGGAATAAGTTCTTAAACCGGGAACCGGGTGAGCATTTCTTGCTCTTTCGGTTCGGTTACTATTTTTGGGGGTGTTTTAGGTCAGATGCCTGAAATACAAGCTTTAAGGATTTTAACCTTTTTGTTCTTCGACATCGTTTATAGATCGTAGTTCGTTTGTGTATATTAGCTTTATACTTCTGACGAAAAATTTGACCAAAAAAAAAGTCTGATTGATCGTGGTATACATCGTTTAGATTAGATTACTTTATTCATCCCCAGGGGGAAATTTCTTGAAGCAGCAGCAAACATGTTTACAAATATACAATAAAATAAAATAGCAGGGCATATTACAATGAAAATTTAAAAATAAAAATGAAAGCTTATGTTATAGCCTAACGTTAGCTTTTTACCGGTGATTGCATTTATACTGTTCATTTGGGAAGATTGTAACGCTGAACAAATCATACACGTTTCATAAACGGGCGTTTTGTTGGCAATATAATTGGGTACCAACACAATAGGGCTGCACCACTCACTGCTGGATAGTTCAATTATACCCAGTTCCAACATCAACTTGACATCAACCGACGTTTAATTAGCTGATTGCCACAGAAAAACTAAACTGTCAAAATAAAACATTTTCCACAAAATTAATGATTAAAACATTCACATGGCAAATAAAAGTAAAACCAAAAACAGTATGGATTGGATTCAGATGCAAAAAAGAAATAAACAATAACATGAAAATCAAATATTTCAACTGTGAAACCGAGCTCCGAGTTAAAGAATCTAAGCCCTGATGGCGGCTCGTCTACCTGCCACTGTGGGTTGTTTAGTTTCATGGACAGCAGCTGAAACTAGAAGAAGACACGTGCGAGTGGTCACAGGATGCTCTCCCTCAGGCTCCCACTGCTGGACGAGCTCGACTGCTGACGCTCCGCTTGGTTCCACGTGTTCAGCTAACGGTACAGTCTGTGTGGAACGGGTCAACTGACAGAAACCAAGAGGCAAACGACTTGTTTGATGCTTCCATCTTTCTTCTTGACGCGAACATTCTTTTCCCAACTGCTGGTCTCTGGCTGCTTGAGACCGGGTGAGATTTTGTATCAGTTCCTCCAGCTTGCCTGTTTGGTTGCTAGCTGCCATGGCAACCCTGATCAGCTGAAGCACCTGCCCCATCACCTGGCTGGTCACTCTTCTTCTTAACTCCACACTACGGCGCAGGACCCCACTTCTGACACCAATTGTTAGGATGGCCATATAGCGGCTGGATTGCGGAAGCAGAAAGCTTGACACAGGTTTACAAGGTGGCCAACCAGGTGTTTATTTCACAAACATAAACATAAACAGGGCAGTCACAATGTACCATGGCAGCATGTGGTCCCCAGCAGCAAGGAACCACGCTCTATGGCATGAGGCAGCTTATATAGCCTGCTACTGATTAGGCCCTCGACCCCACCACAGTACAGGTACCTATACCCTAATACATACATTTATATACACTCCTATCCCCTAATATCAATAATATGCATTATCTTTATTGTTACCCTAGAGATCATATAAAGCCCAAAAGAGGGAAATCAACTTTCCTTTAAAACCAAAAATCTTTCTCACGGAATCATAAATTGGTGCTCAGGTACCCCGGGGACTCTTTTAGATGAAACACCTGGAGAGGAGACACAGGAGGTAAATTACTTGTACATATTTATTTGGGTGCACGAGGAAACAGTTCATACTCATTCATTTGCGTGAAGGGTAATGGAGGGTCTCCATTACAACCCCAATAACCAATTTATGGTCAGAATTCCATATCCAACCATAGAGTCTCTTGCTAGTTAATGCGCTTAGCCACTCAACCACGTGGCGAGCAGCCTCCATGTAGTATACATGAAACTACAGCATATTGGTTGGCGTATGCACATGAGACACAAATCTCTCTCCGACAGCTTGCATTCGCTTTTACAACCATATTAAATATAAAAGAACTCTTATCAGAGTCCAGAAAGTGTAAGGATGTAAACATGCCAGTCGAAAAGCAAGCAGGCCTCTTCTCCGCAGCTCTTTACAAGCCATTGAAAATACTTTATTGGCTGTTACGTTACGCTGCTCTGAAGGAGCGAGTCCATGTGTGGGTTTACGTGGTATGTGGTGGGAATTTATACGGGTTGCCTCTGGGATCTTGTCACAGCGGGGGGGGGGGGGGGGCACATTGCTTCTGCGTGTTGTGTGTGTGTGTGTGTTTAAAGGTCATCTTCATAAAAAATAGAAGATTATTTGTAAAGGGATTAAGAGCACTGATGCACAGCTATTTAAACTAGATCAGGATCGGCTGCTTGCACAGCAAACGATGCAGAGCAACCAAACGCCTGCCACACATTTCTTGCAACCATATGAGACTATCACACCCGCCTCTACCTCATAAGCCATCACACGCACGCACACACACACACACACACACACACACACACACACACACAGGGGAATGTGTAAAATAAACAGGAGGGAAAAAAAAAAAGATTGTATAAAACATCTCGCAAATGCAGATTATTATCCCTGCTGCTGACAGCTCTGTTGCACATGCGTGTGTGTGTCTGCACGCGTTAACTGCGTTTATCCTCTTTAAGATTACTAAATGAGGGGCAGCGGCATCAATCAGCCACTCGTAAAAAAATCACACGCTTTATCCTGTTAGCCTTAAGCATGTGGTAAATAGAATTTAAATAAAATGCTTCTTTAAAGTGCACTCGCGGACATTCACAATGGAGCGCGAGTTAATGTGTGTGTCCGTGTGTAATGGCAGGTGTGCGTTGCACTGTGTGTGCTATATTTGATGTTGTACAGGCGTCCCAACATGCATTATGCATCCCCATTCCGAAGCGATCTGCTCTCCATTGTTCTGGCAGGATAAAGGCCAGTGCAGTAGACAAAGGAGAAGCAATTTGCTATTTTTTTAATTTAAACCTTTATTTAACCAGGTGAATCCCATTGAGATTAAAAATCTCTTTTTTCGAGGGTGACCTGGCCAAGACAGGCAGCAACATAAGAAACAACTTAGTTACAAACAAAAACACAGAACAAGACAAGTTAAAAGAAACTAAAAGTTAAGAGACAGTGACATAACCGAGTTAATTTAAGAAAATTAGAAGAGAATTGGGAACCTGCCTCCACCCCCAAAACAATTCTGAGCATCTAAAACTTCATTTCCTAGAAGCGTTTCTGCATCAATTTATGGTGAAAACAGCAACTTTAGGCAACAATTCAAAATATAAAATTCGAGTCGAGAATAGTTGTATTATTTTGAGAAAAGAAAAGATTAATAATACAAGAATAAAGTCATACTATGATAAACTACCACCAAGCACTTTTTTTACAAGGCATAAGTCTCACTATTGTGGTGTCAAACACTTGTGATAAAGCTGGCTATCCACCCGATCATAAACATTCAAACAGAAGTACAGAAAACGTTATTTGTGCTTCTGAGCCATAACTTTTCCATAAGCACCTATCAATTGTAAATAAAATGTATAACCCAACTCAAATCCGCTCAATATTTCATCACTTTCCTGAGCTCAAGAGGAGGGGGCTGGAGGCTCCGGGGGTCAGCTGTGGAACAGAGCGGCAACAGTTTTCGATTATGTCTTTCTAATGCTGTACAAATATCACCGTTCAATTCTTTTTTTAAATCTAGTTTTTGTGTGACAAATCGCTGCAGTGAGAGACGCAACATGGGCGCCACAGAGACGCCACGCTCTGCCCGCAGTCACCTCTCCAGCACACAATACCGTTATCATTAGTAGTATAAAACAGTATAAAACCAAAAAACAGTGAGATGTGTTGTTCCTTCGAATAGTGCAAAGCGTGAACTTCGGGACAAATTGGCATCTGGAAAGCCTGGCTGTACCTCCGACGGGGCCCCTTGACTGTGTGGGAGGGTTATTACAGCCGAATGAGGCTTTCTTCCCGTGTGATTAAGGCCAACCTCTTCATTACTGGATCAGACTTATTGGCCACATCAAAGCTGCGTTCAGCACAAAAACAGAGGTAGAAAAAAAAAAAAAAAAAAACGAGAGCCGGAGTTGTGTCAGTGTCAGGCCGTCCGTCACAGTTCATTCATTACGCTGACAGGCAATCGCAGTCAATAGAGACGTGTCTCGGCACTGTCTCCACACACACACTTCCTAAAGCACTACCGTGAGCGTGCCGAGTGTGTGAGCCATTCCTCCAGGTCGGGATGCGAGTCAAACACAACCGAATGTTTCGCTCCCTGGTGGGTTTGAACGCACATCTGCAGCCCATCACAACACAACTCATTACTCCTCCAGACAGCAGAACAGCAGGAGGCTCCATTGAGATGTGAAGTCGGGGGAAAGTCATAATGTGGGTGCAGGTAGTTTTTTTTTCTTTTATGTCCAGTCATATGAGCTTGTATCATCCCATAATGCCAGGAGACATTCAGAGAGGGGTCCTAATTCTGCTATATTTCAAAGATCAAACACGAGACATGGTTATAATTACTATAAAAGGCAGCAACAGGAGATAGAGTAGTACATGTTCTGGCTGAAAGTGGCAAGGGAGACACGTGTCACAATTATTTTTAAATCTATTAGTGTTTAACATTTTTGTTTGTCTTGTTTGTCTTGAAGAAAAAAGGATAGATTGATTCTCTTGATACGAGAGTGACTCGCTTTCTCAGCCTTTCTGACATCCGATATATGTATTTATATATATGAGAGTATCTTTATCTACCATAAAAGGACAAATTATATTGATTACATTCAAGCAATAGTGCAGTGCTTCCTTTTTTTCTGGATCATGATCAGAACATAATCTGCAACCTTAGATTGGGACCAGTACCCTATTTGATTGTCACTGTTGAAATTTCTAAATACATTTTTGCGTCATAATTAATGTTATATTCGTTCTTCTGTCCCACGTCAGTTGGGTGAGTGATTTCAATCCAATTTATATGGTGTCAAATTGCTGTTATCCCCAGACACTTTACATTTAGAGCAGACTTTACACTTTAAAACTTTGAGCAGGGTTGGCGGCCATCTGCCTCGAGCTCTTGGAGAGAGATTTAGAAAACCTTTATTTTATTTTACTTAGAACGAAAAGAACATTGTATTCATGTCAAAATTAAACAAATCGACAAAGAAAACCAAAAACACACAAAAATAAGAAACAAAGGCTTTTGCCTCCACAGTGTCGGCTCACTGGTCCAGTTTGTTTTTGTAGAGCACTTTTACACATTTTGTGTCCAAGAGTTTGCGCTCTGTTTCCCTGAACAGTGGTCCCGAGACCCCATTCAGCTTTGGAATGCATCCTAGATCCGGAAAAGGATCTGCAGTCGGGAGCTCCTTCTCCTCTACGCGGCGCTCACAACAAAAAGCGCTGTCCGTGGTGCTGAAACAATAATGCGAGTTAGCGTCACGATGCACATGCGTCATGTGTGCCTCGGGCTAGCTTCATAGAATAATCCATCCCTGGCAAGCTTGCCAAATCTGTCCACAAAACTTAGTTTGACTGAGTGTGAATGCTCCTGGAAGCCGTGGGGTACATCGACGGCATATTAAAAATATGTTGGTATAGGTTAAAAAAAAAAAAAAAGCTTTACCGTTAACACTGTGGAGGAATCTTTTAAACCACAAAAACCAAAAACATAGCGGTTTTCCTATGGTGTATAGAATAACTTGACTGTATTTGTAGTGCGCCTGCAGTACATTTCAAGTATTGAATCTGAAAGAAATCCTGAAGTGACTCAGTTTGACCCCACATTGCCCTCCAGCTTCTCTTCCTTTCTCCTTGTTTGCTTTCTGTATATGAAACCATTCTTTTCTTTTGAAGGAGTGTCACCAGGGCACACGTTTCTCACATAACTTGTTTTTTTACTTGTCGCTGTCTCGGCACCAACCCTGACAAGCATTCTCCATGGGAACCAGAGACCAGTAAAGATGGACGACGTATCACCACCACGACTGCCGACTTTCACTTATAGATTTCTGCAGCTGTGAGAACAATGCCAGCTCAGCAGAATAAACCTGACAGTTCGTAGTTCTTTACTGAAAGTCTTTTCTTTGCACTGGGACTCTTTACGGCCCTCTGAAGGCAGCCAGCATCGCTTGACTGGAGTGATGTTGTGCAACGCCAAGGCCCAGTCCCGCGAAGCAGATCCGCTAGTTAGATCTTGTGCAACCAGCATCAGACGGTTGTAAAATAACCGAAGAATCCCTCTGAGCGCATGTTGACACGTTGCTTTGATTAAATACAGCACAGTTGGTGTTTTTCTGCACATAAACGGGCGTGTTGGGAGACTGACGGTTCATAAGCAGTTCACAAAGCTCCAAAAAAAAAAATTGGGAATCACTGAAGACGTCTCTCTGACTGACTGGCGGTGCCCGAGTTTAGTCAATTAGTTGCTCATTTCACACCCATTTAAATGGTGGATTTCTCCTTGTAAGCTTCAAACAAGTTTCATTGCTACCAGCAGATCATGATGCGATCGCCTAAAAAATTATGTTATTTGAAGGTAACTGTAAGAGCCACAAGTGTATTATTTGGTAAATCTGAATTTCAGGAAGGTTTATAATTTACTTTCTAAATTCCGGAATAATTTATGTTGATGACAGGTGCTTCCTGGACAGAGATTTAAATGACGTCATGACAGCAGCAGGTGCAAAGCAATGAGCTGCATCAGGCACAAGAGCACATTTCTACCGTAAGAAACGTAACAGATCGTAACATATCATGAGAGAGTTTATTTATTTTGAGTATGTAGTAACGCTTTCTTTGCTACATCAAATAAAGACAAAAGGAAAAGGATACGATCTCATGTTATTCGCATAAGGAAGGAACTCAAGGTGTCTGCAGCTCTTTAGCGGCTTAACAAGAACCACGCCAACGGAAAGGCGCTACAGTAACATTAACTGTTGAGTTAAATTTATACGTACAAACACATCAGCTTCTACGCTTTCCTGTCAGAGGATCAACGAGAACATCTGTCTGCAGCTGTTATTTCTTGCTGTGATTGGCCACACAGTGAAGCCTGGACACTCAACACAACCTGTGCCACATCAGAAGGAATCTCATGCTGTGGTTGCTCAGGTATGTGGCGTATAACTGCTGATATAGTGGACTACCCCTCAAAGTACTTTCACCGACAACCTTTACTTTGGTTGACATGAAATCTGAAGCGGCACTTTTTAGCACTGGTACGACAAATTTGGACTTGGAAGTATACGCACATGCTTTAACAGATCGGGATTTGTTAAATGTTGAACCTTCGCGAAAAAGTTAATATGGCGTCCAACATGTCGGACCTTTATCCAATCATAATTGATGAAACATCCAGTCTGCTACAATCTACAGTATGTAGGTCCCCCCACAACTTCATAATGAACAAAATAATTGTACACTTCTCAACAGTTTGGGGTCACGCAGTCCAGGCCATGGTATCGATATCTTGGCTGTTCATTCGGTGTGGCTTTGCGAA